>NW_023416310.1:39932500-39962500 GCF_014176215.1 Rousettus aegyptiacus
AAGTTTTTCTAGTCAAAAAATATAAAATATAATAAAATATTTTTTGACTAGCAATATTTTATTTTAATATGACACGTGGATGTCATACTTCTGAAGGGTTAAGTCTTATTTATCTGCATGGGGCTATAGGACAATTTTGTAGAATGCTTTAGCACAAAATATCTATGGTTTACTTTGACGTTATATTTTTTTTTGTTGGTTTCTTTACTTTAAATACTTGAACTGTTAGACCTTTTACTTTTTTGCTGAGAAAGATGTATTTGTACCAGATTAGAAAAGCTAAACTGTTTCTTTACATTGAATAATCAGCCTGTCATGACAAATCTATCTCCTTCTGCATGAGTAGGTGCCAGTCTGACTGGCTTCTTTTAGGCTCACACTGGGTTTTAAGCTAGATCCATGTGCATGACTGGCAGTGCATTTGTTGGGCCAGATCTAAGGAGCCAGGGAGCGTTCAGCTCCTTTTTGCCTATAAAAGAGCAGCCAGACAACCAGCAAGAGGCCTTGGATGTAACACAAGGTGATACTTACTTAGTCAGCCATTCTTCTTTTTTTCTTATAATTTTTTAAACTAAGAAGTTATCAATTTCACAAAGAAAAGAGGAATTAAATTATCAAAGGGACCTTTTTGGAGGCACAAACTATTTCTATTAGTTCTGCTAATGCAGGTTTAAGTTTTCAAAAACATAATAATTACTTTTATAATCCTAAAATAATTATTCTTAGAGAAATATAGTACCTACTAGAAAGTCATATATATTGGTTTAATGAATGAAAGAAAATGACCACTGATGTAGGATATAAAAACTTTATATCCTAGATTCCTTCCAGATACTTAAAGGCTCATTTAGCAACATTAACTTGATCACACTCTTATGTTTAGAATTTCTTATTTGAACAGCATAGTATACCAGCACACAGGCAGAACAAATGCTACAATTAAAAATAATTGTTGCTGTATCTTGAAACAAAGAGATATATAAAAACCTTAGTATAATATATTCAGTTTTATGAATTGAATACTAAATGAAATCTAAATTCTTAAAATGCATGTCTATTTTTTCAAATTAGTCCTTTTATATTTTCTACTCATATATTTAAAACTAGATCTCAAAGTTAAATTCACATTTTTTCATATTTTGCCTATGTAATTTAACAAAATCCAAAATTTAGTAGTTACTACAAAAATAAATGTAATCCCTAGGGTTGATCAAAGATTTAATCTGACCAGATGGGGCAAACTTGAGAAAGATTTTGACTTTCCACTCTGTTTTGCAACAAGAAAGGCTGATTTTTCTTTCTTTCTTTCTTTGTTAGAGAAACACAGATCAGACCATCCCCAGAGAAATGAGCAGGTGTGGCCATTTATAAGCATGTCTGCTTATATTACAAACCAGCATAAGAAAAGTTTGAAATGGATTGAAAAGATCTGCTAAACAGTTTTAATGTTTTACCCTAAATACTATTTATTCAGTCAAGAGCTGATCAGGCTGGCAGTAAAATATCTAGTCTACCTAAACCTTTAAAGATCTTTTTATTTTATTTTTTTATTTTCATTTTATCTTCAGTAGCAAGTGAAGAGGTGCATTTTGGTAATCCTTGCCTCTGGACAAGCACAGAATTTTTTTTTTTTTTTGTCTTTTCTGAATGCCTAATAACAGTCTTACTTCCTGTCTAATGATGAAAGGGTGACAGTCAAGTTCTTTCTCTTAGTTTACTACAAAATTGAGGAATTTCATGGACCATTTTGAGAATAGAACCCTGTGAAATACTAGCAGTACTAAGTAAAGCCCTTTAAAAAAATTTTTTTAAGATAACTTAAAATGTATTTAGTGTAATTAATTCATAAAAGTCCAATTACTAAGACTGTGTGAATAAGACTGTGTGAAACACTGAAGATAACACAAGCACAGGATATTGTGTTATTAAGGGAGGTAAAAGATGTGGAATTATAAGTTTGTTGGAAGAAATAGGGAGCTTTGTTCTATTATAAACACAAATTTACAAGGAGTAAGGATGCTAACATTAACGCTTACTTCACAAAAATGTGTGTAGACATATTTTTTAAATAGAAAAACTTTTCAACATATATTTTTCAACTGATTGAATAAAAATATCTAATGTTATGAAAGACACCCTTGGGTGGGTAATGATCTCAGCAGCTACACTGACAGTTTCTCATGTTCTAATTCACCTTCACAAATCCATGGCATCATTTTTTGACTTAAGTAATGTCAGTTGGTGACATTTGCGGCATGTATAAAAAGGACCCCCCGTGGCAGCCATTTTTATTTGATTCTTAAGATCCAAAGGCTGATGAAAGAACAATTGAATAAAGTTGAGGATTGGAGAAGCTTGATTTTCTTGTTCTCTGTGAAATGAAACTGTAGTCTTTTTCTCCTCCTTAAAAAGCAAAAGTCTGCTAGGGGATTGTAGCTGTGTCAAAGCCGCTGGGATGCCACTGCTGATCACTTTAATTACTACGACTAAGGAGGATAAAATTAAAAGTAGCACCATTGAAGCAGTGGAAGAAAGCTTGCCTAGATGTCGGTGAACTGTGAAATATAAAAATTGCATACCAATACATTTTTATGGAACGGAAACAAGGAATTATATTACTTATTCTCGAAGAGTTTGTCCTTAAATTGTCAAGTTTTACTAGTGCATCTATGGTAGATTGTAGGCCATTTCAGAACGATAAGGAAAATTGTAACTTTGAAGATATGCTGTGAAAGGGCTAAATATTTTTTCAGCTTATGTCCAAAGTGGTTAGTTCTGATCCACTTTCTACATTTGAAATTCTTAAATCCATTGTATTGAAATACAAGCTCTTTGCACTATAACAGGACTTTGCATTGTCCTGGGGATATTAGCAAAAAGAGAAGTAAAACTTAAGTGTACCATATTCAGCACATTTTTAAAGGATTATAATTTAAGGTTGGGAACCTAAGTTTTAAATGAATATGAGCAAGTCAGTTTCTCTTCATCTCTCAGCGTTCAATAGCTCAAAGGGGGATTTAACCTGTATAAATTAAGGAAAATTCTGTACGCCAGTTTTGTAATAGGACCAGTGCTTTGAAATCAGACAGACACTGCTTTTAATTTTTACTATGAGATTTACAAGATGTGTGACCTTGGGTAGTGTATGTAAGTGAGATTCAATTGCTATCAAATCAAAGAGATAGTAGTTAACTTTACAGAGTTGTGAGTAGTAAATGAGACTACATGTGTGAAAATACAGGGCGCAGGCATGTTTACTCAAAAATTTGTTGTAAAAAGATGGTAATGGAGAGGGAAGTCTCCCAAAATACAGCCCCCATCAAACCCTCCAAATAGTACATCCATTTTACAAAATCTAGATTATTCAACATAACTCAGTCTAACTCTAAATAATACTATGTGTAAAAAAGATAAATCTCATGAGAGCCATCCTTAGAAATAGGAAGCCTAACTACTTTAGTTTCTTTAAGTGTATTTAGACTAGACAGGTAAATGAGAGACATATAGGTTTCCTATGTGTTGAATTTTTCAGTATACTTTTCTTTGTAAAGATAGCAGCTCTTCAGTGTTACCTTACGTTTGTATCCCGTGAAAAGATTTTTAAAGTTTTTTTCAGCAGAAGTAGTAAACAGATGATTTATTTAAAGCTATGCATCTCTGTCTTCCTTTGAATACAGAATAGTCGAAACATAGCAATAATGCGTTTCTGTACTTGGGTAGTTAGGCAGACCATCTAAGAAATATTCATTATCTACTTATTTGAGCGGTTTGGTGAATGCTATACAAACATAATAAATAATATCATTCTTACTCTCTGGTCATTTTATTCCTTTGGCATAAACAATATCTTTTTTAAGTAAAAGATGATTAGATTTTGTTACTATCTATTCTTTAAATATTACTGCAAAAACTCACTTTTAATGGAGCTTACATATAAAAATTAAAGTGAAATCGTTTTACTTATAATGAATCTGAAAATTAATACTATCAATTAAAATTAGTTGCATTATCAATTGCTATAATTACAAGCTTTTCCTTCTGACCTTAACAATTAACTTCTATTTTCTCAGTTGGTTCTTTGTCTTAAGGGAAGTTAAAGGGTGAGAAAACAAACGATGCAGATATGCCATCCCGCTGGAGAGCTCTAGGCCCAAGCAGAATTGTCTCTGGTGTTAGGACATTAGTAGAAAAGTAAATCAAGTCAATCTGATAGGGAACTAGAATTCTGTCAATCAGGCTCAAGATTTTGTGCTGTGTCCATAAACTTGTTTACTGTAGGGTTTTATGAGTTGTAACCTGCCCTTGCTGTCTGTTAATGAGGCTAAATCTTGCTACTTGAGAATTGAATTACAGCACACCTCTGGGCTAATGGTTATAAACAGAAAGTCCCATTGGGGCTGCATTCTGATTTGTTCATTTGCATTTTTTTTCTATTGTATGGAGAACAATGGTGGGTAAATAAGTACAAACAAACAATTTACATGGAAATTGATAAAGTGTCCCTAATTAGTATTTAGAGTTGGTTTTATTAATGATTGCCTGCTTCAAATTGCACTCTTGGTAAGCTCTCAGAAACATTTGCAGATGGGAGTATTATTATTGGGTGAGGGAGGGGGAGACCAAAGGGAAGGTGGTAGCTTGTGAGGAAAAATATTAGGTTTCCATTTCATATTCAGAAATGTAGAATCATTTATTTCATTTTAACTCAGTTAAGATGACCTAAGACCACTTCATCTTACTCTGAATCACCAAATTCCAGCTCTGCAAGAAGTTATTCTTCACACAGTGAAATTCACTTAAACCTAGTTGCCTGAGGCATATCAAATAATGGTATTTATTAGTGTTCTTAAGTTCAAAAGGTGAAAGTTTAGTAAAAGCTCAATTTTCCTCAGTTTATCATGTAATTTGATTCTTTTGGGGATCAAATAGTTTCGTGTTTAAGAACAAGGGCTTTGTAGTGAGATAGACCTCAGCTGGGCTCTGGGCTCTGACATCAGTTCTAGCTGTGTGACCTTGGAACTCTAAACCTAAATATTTTCATTGGTAAAAATTGGATTGTGAAAATTAAATGAGACCATGCATGTAAAGCAGTTGTGACATAAAAGCTCAGAAAATATCAGCAACCTCACCAAATTCACCATCATCAAGTCAGTATTTCCTTTTATTCCTAGTATATTTTCCAAGTTCAGAAATACTAATAGTGAACTGAGGATTTTGTATATTAGTCTTTGCATCTTCGGTCTCACCCTGCCCAGTGCATACCACTCCTCTAACTACATATAAGCTTGTGTCTCTAAATAAATACTAATAAGTTTTTTCTTGAATGTTAGATCTCTCTTCTGTTGCCCCTACCACAGATATCACCCAGCCTAGGAAACCTACCATCTCATCTTTTTCCTTCCTCCTCACAAGATTCTTTTATTAAAAAAACTTTTATTACAAGAGTACTTTAAGTGTATTATAGAAAATTAGAAAATGAAGATAAATGAAGGAAAACAAAAATATCATGTTTCTACACGCAGATATCTTTAACAACTTCGTGAATACCAATTCTAAGTCTTTCTCTGTGCATACATATTTTTATGTATATTTATTTTTGCCAAAATATATAAACTATTTTTTTTTAAGTCAAGTTGCATTTCTTCTCATTTAATACTCTGATTATATTCCGATTTCTCTAATTGGTTCAACAATGTCCTTTACAGCTGGTTTGTCCAAACCAGTATCTTCCACGGGACTATATACGTTTTATGTGGTTGATCCCTCTTGTTGGTGGTGATGGTGACTGGTTAGTAGGTTTTGTTGTATTTGTTTTCATGACTCTCTCTCATTAAAATGACCGTGTCAGTTGTCCTGAATATCCTACCTTCTGGATTTATTTGGTTGCTTCCTTGCTGAGTCATTTATCATGTTTCTCTAACCCCTGTGTTTATGATAAACTGGAAATTATATGTAAAGGCTTAGTGGATTCACTTTAAACATTTAGACTAGTCTCTTGTGGGTGATGTGTACTTCATGTGCTTCACATCAAAAAACATATGACATACAGTTGACTGAACATTAGTGACGCTAAGACTGACCATTAAATTAGTGATCCCTAATCCCTGATTTGGTTCTGATCTTTCTATTTACAACTAGGTTTTCCCCTTGTAATTAGGAAATAATCTGTGTGGTGTTACTTAAGTGTGTGTTCCAATTACTGTTGCTGTGTAACAAACTATCCCAAACTTAGTGGTGTAAAAAATTGTTTTTTATGCTCACAGGTTCTGAGGGTCAGGACTTCAGACAGGGCACAGTAAGGATGCTTGGTGTCTGTTCTACATTGTCTAGGGCCTCAGCTAGGGAGACTTGAACAGTTAGGGGTGACTTAAAATGGCTAAAGGCTGAGATCATATAAAGGCTTCTGCATTCACATGTCTGGCCCTTGGGCCAAGAAGTCTGAAGGCTGAACTCAGCTGTGACTGTGAACTGGAGCACCTACATGTATCCTGGGATTCTCACAGCATGACTAGGTTACCAGAGAGTATAAAACACAGAAATTTCAAGAGAACAGGTCAAAAGGGGTGTGGCATTTCCTGCCTCGCCTTAGAAATCACCTACAACACTTCTACATTCTGTCGATTACATACAAGTCACTAAAGCTGGCGTTGATTCAAGGGGGAGAATTAAACTCTAGTTCTTGATGAAGGAGTGGTAGGGTCACATTGCAGAGAGTGTGTGGGATGAGAAATTCAGTTGTGGCCATCTTTAGAAAATACAGTCTGCCAGAGTAATCTATGAATATCCTGTTCCCCAGCAGGCATTCACCTAAGAGCTCTAATAACAGTTGATAATTCTTGCCAGAATCAGTCATTCTTTTATGAATGACAAAGTTATATTTTTATAGTTTTACTTTTTTGAAATTATTATTATAGCTGGTATTTTGTAAAGTAGAGCTTTCTCTCATTGACTGAGACTATTTAGTTACCCTAAAATTTAGTTCCCACTGAAAAGACAAGATAATTGTTTCGTTCTTTTACTCTAATCGCTAATTTTCAGGAGTTATTTTGAAAGCTGCCTGAAATGAGTCTACACATCCTTAGAAGAACTTTTTGAACATCATAATGAATTGATAGCTTTTCATTGATCCAATATGTGATTTTATTGCAGTCATTGTTCTTTTTGATACTGGAACTACTTCACTTTGTTCACTGGGAGCTTCTATCTTCTCTCTGGGTATATTTGATACCACTGTTAACCTACCTCCATTAATTTCGACAGCTCTCATTTCTAGACATTTCAGAATTTGTGAAAGAATTGCCTAAGCTTGAGCTCTACCAATCTGGTGTTTCCCTCTGCACCTAACAATATTACCTACCAAATTCAATTGACCGCTTTTCATGTTCAGACTATTAACCTCTAACATTTACTGTAGTCAGTAACTCCCTTTTTTATGAAAGCTGCTTCTACTTTGATTCTCAGGGTACATCAGTGTTCTACTTCTTCTCTTTTTCTGTCTTATCTGAATGTCGATTTTTTCCATGTTTTAATTAGTAGCCCTCCTTTTTCTCTGTAGTACCTCTTCAGGGTACTTTCATATAGTCCTGTAACTTCACAGTATGGTCATAGTTAGACTTTACTTCCTAGCATCAGTTTCACTTCCCAACTACCTGCTAATATATTTCCTCAGATATCCTGCCAACCAATCAAACCCAGTCTGTCTGACCTTAAACTTCCTCTCCTTCCCTTCTTATAATTCCTCTTAGTTTTTTTCTATTTTTAGTGCCACAGTTCTACTAGTTGCCCAAGTTTAAAACTTCTGAGTCAGCCTTTTTCTTCCCTCCACATCTAATTAATTACCAAGAATTGGTACAGGTATTAATTCTGTCTCTAATATATCTCTTACACTTGTCTCTTCCCATTTTTATTGCCACTGTCCTAGCTCTGGATCTTATTTTGGACTATTATAATAGCCTCCCAACAAGTCTCTTTCCAGTCCCTCTATGCCAGCCTATCTTATGCATTAGCTTTAGACCAAAAGATTTTTTAAAAGGAGCGGGGGTGGGGGGAGAACAGACAGACACAAAACCAAACTTCTCATTGGCCCATACTTTCTTTAGAATAAAAATGTCGAACAGGGCCTTTACCTATCTAGTTTTATTTTTCTTGCTTTATCTGTCATTATTTTTGCCCTATGCTAGGAAAACTGCTTTTCCCCCAGTATACATTCCTGCCTCAATATCTTTGTGTTGTTCCTGCATCCTAGTCTCTTCTACACTGACCCACCTAACTACCAATTCCCATCTTTACCCCTGAGTCCTGTTCATTCTGCAGGCCCAGTTCAAAATTATACCGCCATGATGCTTTCCGTTTGTCCCTCAGCCAAGTATGTTCTTTCTTTCTTCTAAACTCTTGCTTCATTTTCATCAAACCTCTTTATTGTGGCTCTTGTATCTTTTCCTCTATAAGCTTTTGAGAGTATGAATTATAAGTTTTCATACTTGAACTTTCTATAGCAAGTTCCAAGTACCAAGGTATGTGCTAAGGATCAGAGATACAAAGATAAATCAGATATAGCTCCTGCCTTCAAGTAGCTCAGTTCTGCTGAAAAGGAGGCAATTTACAGTTATAATGACCTTAATAAATGTTATTTTAAATAATAATCACACACACACAGGGTACTATAATAACATAGAAGGAGGACTTTATTCCACCAGTGGGGAGGAGGGAAAGATCGTCAAAGGAAGTTCAGTGGATTTGAATTGAATATCAAAGACTGAAAAAGAGTTAAATAAGATGAGAAAAGAACATTCCAGAAAGAGGAAATGACATATTCAAATCATGTGTGCATGAGAAACTAACTACATGATACAAGCAATTCCATATGTATAAATATGAGGTTTAATGGAAGTTGGGAGAGGTTAAGGGAAGAAAATGCTGCAAAGATGTTGGGGCCAGATTATGTCAGGCATTATTTTGTTATAATAATGCCTTATTTTACCTACTTTCTAGTTTACAAAGCAATTTCACATTAATTATATGTGACTCATAATAATCCTTTTTTGGTTGGCAAAAACTATTTTATTTAATTCTCTGTAGTCTTTGATTATTTTAAATATCAAAAACCACATTAGATTTTACTTTTTCTTCTCAGTGTGCATCTGGGAGAAGAGGGAGTAGGAATGGGGATAGTACATCAGTTACCCATTCCAATTTTAAACTAACAATAACAATAACTTAATAGCCAACATACTATCCCCGTGCCTGCTCCAACCCCCTAAAATTACCATTTCCTATATTTAATCATCATGGTAAAGCAGCATTTTCTGCTATCAAAGATGTCTTTTAGTCATTACTTTATGTCTTTATTAGAAAACAGCAAGTTAAATTCTGTTCTTAAAAAATAAGGTATTAATTGAAATTCTGTTTTCAATATTATGACTTTTTCTATAAGCCCAATTATTTTATTATTAATAGTTTCTGCTATTGCCAAACATTCTTTAGGGGCTACTCTGAATTTTTAACAGGCATTTTAATACAGTAATTTGTAAATGTTTTTTTAAAAATCTGATTCTAGGATGTCTTTTAAAAATGGTGTGACATCCAACTGATATAGAGCATCCTATTTATAATGTGGGCCAAGCACCATGCTGTAAACCAGTTACTATCATGATGATCAGATTGAAAATGAAATTGCATTTCTGTCAATTACTGAGTTGGCAACTGTTCAATATATCTTAGCAGCAAGATGAAGAGCGACGTCGGCAGCTGAGAGAGAGAGCTCGTCAGCTAATAGCAGAAGCTCGATCTGGAGTGAAGATGTCAGAACTTCCCAGCTATGGTGAAATGGCTGCAGAAAAGTTGAAAGAAAGGTCAAAGGCATCTGGAGGTGAGTTAAAGAATCTTGTATCATATTCTGCAGACAACCCAGAAATCCGCAATAGACCTTTTGGAACTTTATATTCTTACTTCAAAATGTTGCATCAAATACATAAAGTTTCTAACCTATTGCTATGTTGCAAAAAACTAAAGGAGGCATAGTAAATCAGAAGATAACTGTTGATGTTTTCCAAATCTACTTCTTGGCTTAATTTTTAACAGCTCAAGAATACTTTCTTAGAATATGGTTTAGGAGAAAACTCATACAGACTTTGATTTATGATTTCTAATCTATCTCATTAATTGTATTAGCAATGAGTAAAATTCAATCAAGTCCTTAATATCTAGATCACAAGACTTGTTAGTAGTGAGCTTTGAAAGATCACAAAAGCTTTTCACTTTGAACCAGATCTTTAGAAAGTAGCTTTAACAATGTTCTGGTATTATAGCCAGACATGTAAGAATTTTGAATGAGTCATATCTATTTCTTCTTGGTTTCCTTATCCTAAAAGGGTCTTCTTCAGTGTCTAGAAATTAGTCTAAACTTGATATTGGGACAAGGAATAACGTACATAATTAAAGAGAATTTTAATTTTGTCTCTTGCTGCTCAATTTAGGCATCTTTACCTTGGACCGTTTTAGATTTTTAAGAGGAATATATTTAAGAAGCCTGTGGGTTTTAGCTCTATAACCTATTCATCTACCAAAATATTCTAGATACTTGTCCTGAGTTAGTCTTAGAATGCTAAGATCACGTGAAGAGTAGGTAAGTGAGGACTCAAATAGATCTTAGTGAACTGAAACACAGGTAAGCTATTTCTAGGTCAATATGTTTCCCTATAGTAAACTGAAACTTACTACTGTTAGTCCTAATTGATTCCTTATGTTAAAATCATACTATTATAGAGAATTCCAACTATTGCCTATAGCATATAATCTTCCCCCATAAATTTGAAAGCTGTTTTCCCAAACAGCTATGTATCTGTCCCTCTGTACCTCTCTAAATGTTTACATCTCAGTTAAATCCTTCATCGTACCTTTTTAACTCCTATCATTCAGAATTGTTATTGTAATGTCTATATTCTCTACTAAAGTTTTATAGTAAGATCAATAAGTACTTACAGTTACATTTATATAATGCTATGATAATTCGTTTTATTTGTTATTCGATGTTATAAAAAGTCCAAATATTCTAAGTAAGTCTTTAAAAATCTTTGCCTCCTCATATATCAGTATAATAGGAAAAAAAGTTTTATATTCTTGACCCTCGAGATAGACTGTCCTAAAGCCACTAATGCTACCCGCCTGTGACATTATAGACCCATAGGAGAACAGTAATAATACCACAGAGAGGCATACAGTGTCTCTCTTAATTTTGTTCCCCCCAGTAGTGAGCAAGTAACACTGCTAAATGAGTTGTAAACTCTGGGAAGGCTAAGATTTAAATATTTTACTTGATGGTATGGGATGGGTCAGCTATGTAATTTGTTTCATCTCTATAATCCAACCCCAGCTGAGCCAGTACTAGACTAAGTAGAGAGATTTTGTTAGTGTTACAGCCCCCAAAAATGGATATCTTACTATTTGGTTAGCTTGGGAAAGTTAGCTAGGGAAAGACTTGATTTGAGCATCATTCAATAGTCAACAAAGTAAATAAAGAACAAATGAGGGTTAGATCTGCAGCACTAACAAAGAAGTACAGACCAGAACAGGGGGAAAGCCAGGTAACATGAAGATGGGACAAAGTTGAACAGATGATTTATGAGAACCTGCTGAGGAACCTAGACTCTGTTCCCTAAGAATAAAGTGACCAAGGTACATTTCTCTCATAGGACACAGCATACATTGGATGCTGGAAGCAGCCACGTATCAGATGGTAGGCTCTTAATCAGAGCTAAAGTTGACCTACAATAAGTGGAGCAGGCCTATTTCCTGACCTCAGTAGTGAATATTGCTCTGTCTCCCTAAAGGCATATGGATCAGACTAGATCTGCTCTGGCCTCAAGGTCTAAGCTGAAGCTCTTGGAGCTGGTAGTTGGGGGAACAGACCTTTAGGACAAGGGAGAAAGTAAAATTCCTGCCTGAAATTCAGCTATTCATACAGATGGTATTTATCCACTGAGCAGTGCCAACCGCTCTGCTAGGATAGGATTTGGCAAACTTCCTAAAAAGGACCAGAGTGAATACTTTAGGCTTTGCAGGTCACATGGTCTCTGTCTTAACTACTCAACTCTGCCCTTGTAGCCTGAGAGCAGCCTTGAACAATATGTAAATTAATGGGCAAGACTGTTATGTTCCTCAGAAATGTGGTGGGCTAGATTTTGCTTGCACAGTACAGTTTGATAACCATTGCATAGCAAATTAAAAATTCGCTTGGGTTCACAGAAGTCTAATTCCTAAGTGAAAATGATCCTATGAGGTTGATAGGTCAAGGAAAAGAATTAACAAATTAAGGTCCATTCTTCCACTGTTTGGCAGGAATCATCAGGTCTGAATAGTGTGAAAGGAGGTGAGAGAAATAAGTAGAGACCAGCCTAGATGGAGAACTAGGATAGAAAGATTTTGGAAGCAGTGGTCCAGAGTGACAAAAAAGAGTGGGTAGTCAAAAGCTGGCAATTATAAGGTAGAAGCACAGCCTGGGGAATGTATTGAACATGATTATTACTCATACTCATTGCCTGAACCCACTTGAAAAGCTTGCTTTTTACCGTTCTCAAGCAGCAACCAGCCTCATTGAAGAAAGAAAATTTAGTATGTTCGAGGTGCAGTATATTCAGCTAAATGGTGTCCACAGAGAACATATGCAACGTATTTTAAGTCATGGATAACCATGTATTCAAGCAACCTACTTGCATCCTATTACAACCAGAAATAGCCTAATATTTGTGAAATAACAGAATCGCACCTCTCCAAGGAGCTATAGCCTAGCTTTTACCTGTCCTCTTTTTGACGTAGTTTTAGGATTTACGAGAGAAGCCGTTTGATACTTTGTTATACTACACTTTTTTTCAATTTCTGCATTAATTTGTAGTTATACACCTGTAATAGCCTAATTTTAAAATTCTCACTCTATGTAAAAAACTGGTGGGTTCACTTGTTGTATTGATCGATCTTAGCAAGGTTCAAGTGTTTGACAACAAACAAAGTTTAGTATTTTCATTTTTAGTTGTGTGGTATTGTAGTCAGAGAATATGGCCTGAATTTCTGCTTTAGGAATTAATAAGTTTTTATTTTAGTCAAATGTTAAATTTTGTAATGGTCCACGGGCACTTGGAGGAGGTGTCTATCTTGTTCTAAGATTATATTATGTCTTTTATTTATTATATATTATATGGTCTATATGATATATATTTTATATATTTTATGTATGTATATATTTATGTATATAGCTTGTCACTTTGATTTGAGTTAGGTGAAGATCATTTAACTTTTAAACTGACATTTTTGCCCCTCTTTGATTTAAATAAAATAGTGTATGTTGTTTTTGCATTTCAATGAAGAAAATTTTTTTAAAATTTTGTCTTTGAGAATGTATGCCTGCATAATCCTTAAATAGCAAATAGATTTATCTAAATTTGTTGAACCAAAATAAAAACTTATAGACCTTTACTAATTTTTATTTTTGGCTTCTACTAATAGTGTATTGTGTTTTTTTAATCTTTCATATTTCTATAGAATAATTTCACAAGTTATGAATTTTATAGGTCCTTTCAGTGAGAATTTTAAAAATCATAATACAAATGAGAAATTTTGCCTGAATATTTTCTGAATTTTCGTGGACATATTTTTAATAATAGCCTCAGTTTCTTTTTTTTTAAGTACATATACTCTTTTTTTATTGTCAACAATATCCTGGTTTTTTTCATTCAATTTATTTATAAAAAATAAGCGTTACAAGACTGGCCTTACTGCTGTGCTACAATCACGCCACTGGGATCCCCATTTTGCTTTTAGTGCTGTGCAATGTCAGCTGGAATGCATTGTCTCATTCCAGTGCATATCCAATCTTCTTTTACCTTTTCATCCATACATTACACCTGCCATACTTGGGAACCAGCTTCTATTGTGTAATGGATCTCTAATTTACTTTCTGCCATGCTCACCTACTGGGTTTTCAGTGATTAGCCATGATAATAGATACATATAGATATAGATATATCTTATATATATAATACGTAGTATCTTAAACATACATACACAGATACATGTGCACTTTAATTCTGCTAGAGTATTTAGAGTATTTCCACAGGTGTTAAGAAATGTGTAACATTAACTGTTGAAAAGAATTCAAGTGTTCATCATAAAACTGAAGTCAATGAATGGAAAGAAAATGAAAATTCATTCTTAAGAAGACCTGAGCTTTATAGGAGATCAATTTTTACTCTTGCCTTCTCAAATAGTAATCCTTTTATCTAAGGTTAGCAATACATTTATAAACATTGAGTTAACCCACTCAGCATTACTGGTGAGTGGTAGTGTAGACAGAGATTTTATTTAGCCAGGAAATAAAATGAATGACACATGTTTAACATCATACAGGAATCCAACATTATATAGGTGGGTAATGAAAGGAGGTATAACTTTCTACATATTTCCAGAACCTGAAAGTACCCATATCTGACCACATTTCCAGATTTAAGTATTTCTTTTCATAGCAATGCTATCTTTCACTGGAGAATCAATGTTGACATCTGCCTCACCCTTCCTCAGCCTTCCCCAACCACCTGCTATCCAGTCAGTTTTCAAATCATGTCATACCCACTTTCCAATTCTTTTATCCTAAGTTAGGCTTTCTATACTGCTTGCCTGGGGGTAGTAACAATCTCCAACCTGGATTTCCTGATTCCAGCCTTTCTATATTCCACCCCAACACCTAGTTGCATAAAGGATGATGTCACATAGATAATGTGTATTTCTAGACCACTTTTTTTTTTCACGTAAGAAGGCATTTCGGAATGTAAGCAAGCGTGATATTATAGAAATAGTATTGAAGCCACTCTAATTTATCAAAGACATAAGCTTCAGTGCTTGTATTACTAATTATACATATTTCATAACTGATTATAATAAGACACTTATTGTAGAAAACTGCTTAAATACACTGCTCTTAAACTGTACAGTGCTAATCATGTTTAAGCACCAGTGTCTCTCCATTCCTACCAAGTAAAATTTAAAGTTCCAATTCTGCCCTTCAGGGCTCTCTGCAGTTTTACCTTTCAAGTCTGTCTTCCCATTATTTCCCTTTAAGTATGCTTGAGCCAAATAGGACTTTACACAATTCTTTGAACATAACCTCCTCTTTCCTGCTTTCATCCCTGTAATGCCCTTCTCCCAATTGTACCTTTTGAAATCCTGTACATTTTTAAGACCCAGTTTAAAGGTTAGTTGCTCTACAAAACGATTCCTGGTACTATTGGCAAAGAATAATCTTTTCATCTTTTGAATTTACTCTGTTCTTAATTTTTACTCAATAACACTTACCTGTCCTACATAGTATTATAGTCACTTGACTATATACCTTTAAGGTGGAATAAATGTTTTATATATACCTTGCTATCTTCTCAACATCTATCAGTGTGCTGTAAATTACAGTTGCAGTATACAGTAGAAGTTTTTTGAATAAATGAATAAATGTCAAATTTTATGTTTTCATTCTAGGTTATCATCAGTCATGATCAATAGAGACTGGTTGACAGCAACAAAGTATTACAGTCTTAAAAACTCTTGATACTAAACTATCTCTGATATGGAGTCATATGAGGAAGTGTTCTGAATAGTTATTTAGCATTCAGAAAATATTTATTAATTCATTTACATTTGCTACAAAATTGTTTAGAGCATTTTTGAGGATAGTGAAGATGAAGATGCTGACTTTTATGAAAGTAGTCAAATAGTTGGACCGAGCACAGTTGATTAGAACAGGTCTCTCAACTGATTGTACTTAAATAATATAACCAGGTATAATGCCTTAGTGTCTTGAAAGCGTTTAGCAACCCTTTTTCCCTTGGGGCATTTCTCAATCTTTTTTTTCTTTTTGTGTTCTTCTAAATGGCTTACACAGTATACATGGTGAGTCTTCAATAGATAGAAACTATTATTATTGATATTAATGCTCATAGTTAGCATTTACTTAGGAAGCCCAAAATCAAGCACAAAGGTGTACAGGGAAAAGGACAAATATTAAGGATTAAGCCAAAGTTGTAGAATCTTGGAATTTCTCGATTTTAATACCTCATTATTAATAAAAAAATAAATTGTAGAACAGTGCAAATACTCTTTAACTCCCAGGGCTAGATAGGTATTTCAAAAGGTAAATCAAATCATTGCTGTGCCTTTTCAAATGTATAAATATCAAAATTACTTAACCAATTTTATCACCAGGATTGATTTTTTTTTTTTTTAACTCCTACAGCACCTGGTCTTCCTAGGTGGGCTCCCATCCAAGTACTAACGAGGCCTGACCCTGCTTAGCTTCTGAGTTCAGATGAGATCGGGCACATTCAGGGTGGCATGGCCGTAGACTATCACCAGGATTTATAAAGGAAAAAATAGTCTTTGGCCATGCCACCCTGAACAAGCCCAATCTCATCTGATCTCAGAAGCTAAGGGTTAGGCTTGTTTAGTACTTGGATGAGAGACCACCTAGGAAGACCAGGTGCTATAGGCATAAAAAATAAAAATAAAAAAATAAGGGATTGTAAACTGACAAGGTCCTTGCAATCTGTGAAGTCAATCAAGGGTTGCCTCACTTAAAAAAATATATAAATGAAAAAATATACAATAGAAATCTTTGATGTAAAAAAAAAAAACTTCATTAATTAATTATGACCTAAAACGTTTTAATAAGTGTAAAAAAATAGTGTAATTTTCTTATTCCCATGTATTTAATTTTAAATAATAACAGGTTTTTTTTATTTTTAAGTCTTTTGAGATGTACTATTTTGTTTCTGAACTTTCTTTTACATAAAGGTACTGTCTGTTCTACTCTCCATCTTTAAATTTATCTATAGTACTTTTTTGATAATATTTCATTAATAGCATAAAAGCATTCAAGTCTTCATATGAATAATTTCAATATAGCTACAAGTTTTTAAAGACTGATTTTTAAAAATACATTTATGTCTAATAAGTGATCAAATGTGAAGTTTAGAAATATTATTTGATGACTTTGTTACCAAACCAACTTTATTTTTGTATGCTGTTATTAGAGATTACTAATAGAGTACTTTTTAAAATATAGGAACTCAATGGGCTCAGTGATTCAAGGATAGAGTGTGGCAAGTTGTCAAAACCTTTACATCTGCTTTGATGTGACAATTCATCTGTGACATATGAATGTAAAATATAAATGTCAATCTAATAGTGAAAGAATAATTTAAAACTGACTATTTTAACTTGCTGATCTGTGTCAGACTTGAATTTGAATAACCCATTAAAATACTGCTTTTTTCCTTAGTGTTTCAGACAAACAATATAAAACAAATAATATACAATATACTAACATTATTACTACATGTTCCTACAGATGAAAATGATAATATTGAGATAGATACTAACGAGGAGATTCCTGAAGGCTTTGTTGTAGGAGGTGGAGATGAACTTACTAACTTAGAAAATGACCTTGATACTTCTGGTAATTTCAAATTATAAATATTTTGTGTCCTGCTGCATGACAAACTTTATCATTATATTTTATTGTTATCTCATCAGTGGTGATAACAAGTTATTTTTGTAGTTTTCTTATATCTGTGTCCTCACAAATCTAAATCCACTTTCCATCAATTTTATGTTATTATTTTCTTTTAGATTATTTAAAATTAGCAATAAAATTGGAATAGCAAACTGTAGTTTGTGTTCTCTTATTACTAAGATTAACTTTTATATTTTATGTTATATAAGATAATTTGTTTGGCATTCAATAATTGAGTCCCTTCTCAGCCTATATATTTTGGTGTGGTATTGTAAGGTATAGATAGTACATATGGAATACTTCGAATGTAAATCTAACTCAGGGTCAGATTTTCTGACTTGGCTTAGAATCGATAGTCTTAGTTGTAATATTATTTTGCAAATTTTGTGCTTACTTTAAAATTTTAAATACTACTACTAATAAATTATTTTACATATACTTAATGACTGATTATAAATCAGTCAATAATGCTTATTGAATTTAAATCCATAGCAGTAAGTCATTTGAGATCTCTCTAGATTTAAAGGTAAGGAAGTGAAGCCTCTAATATTTACTCTTTTCCTATGAAAACTAAAGAGAGTGAGAGCAGGTATTCTTCCAAGCCCTTGCAGGCCTCTGAAATTCTGAAATAATGGTCCAAGAAACAATCAACCAGGATCTTCCTAACTATAGGGAGCACCCAAGAAAACTCATGCCCCCTTGTCAGTAGCTTCTTTATGGTCTAGTATTAAATTATACTTTACTAGGTAGAGGTCAGCATATTTATAATTGTGCAAGTCCCAGAGAAAGCTGGTATTTAAGGAAAAATTTTAAATGTTTAACCCAAAATCAGAACTATCTTTCTATTTAAAATTCTGTAGAACCTGTGTAAGTTTAATTTTTCTTTTTGAAAAAGATTTTTATTCTTGCCTTACCCACCCTCTCACCACAACCACTGCCAAAGGCTTTATCAGAAACCAAAAATATCCTTTTCCTGCTGAGGACATCCATAAGTACAGAATTGAAGCCTTAAGATTTAATATATGGCAGTATAAAATTAATGACATTAGTAATGCATAGTTCCTGATTTTACAATAAGTATGAAGACAAGAAAGTCAGCCATCTTAGGTAATATGATAATTTTCTAGTTTTAGTAATAAGAACTTTGTGAGATATTTTAAAGGTTTGTTAATATTAGGCCTAACAGATTTGACTCTTGTTCTTTTTAAAAACTCTCTTCCCACTTTATATATGCCAAAAAAGGAAACACATCTCAGTCTTTCTGTTTTGAGAGTTAGCTAATATATTGTTTACAACTCTCAAGAATGCCAGTAAGTGTTGGCATGTGTATAGGATAGACTTTCCAATTCAGGCTATGGTTTATTTCATGGCAATAAGAAATAGGAATACAAACTGGAATCTGGAAGCATGTAGCATACATTATGATTTTTATCCTTGCTTTATTTTCCCCAAAAATTCTTTTTTAATATGTATTTAAAAGTCATAATGTTTTAATAATAAATTGTTTAATCTTTATCTTGATTTGACCATAGTTCATCAGATATTGTTTAAAAGAGAAGCCTGGCAATATAAACTGACCAATTTGCATGAAAGTAATGATAATAGCATTATTAAGAGTCTTATAATTAGAAAACTTATTAATCTTTATGAAAAATATCATTCACCAAATGGTTGGCATATCTTTTACAACCATTTTATTACAAAGTTGCTTTGAGTGAATTTGTTTAAGTAGAATTATTTGTTTCCATTTGTTTCTGAACTATTTTATTATTAAAGATTAATGTACTTGCTAAAAATAATTTGAAATTTTTTATTTTAAAAATTTATTTTAAATTTCTATCCATATTTAACACATTCAAAAATTGATAATCTTTATTTTATTTCTGCCCTCTAATTAAAAAATATATACCCTGTTTCAATGCTGGGTATATATGTACACAGATAAACATCGAATTCTAACAGTGTATACATGACTGAGATGTTAAGAACTTATTTTAATTTGATTATGTATAAATTTAATATACTAGAAGAATCAAAACTGTAAAATATAATTTAGAATAAAATTTATCACTTTTAAATGTCTACTTTGTAATAGCTTGTTTTATTATGTATAACCTATACAATTACTTATAAATACATCAAATACAGGCTTGGGATTTCATGTAAGCATAGCTACTTTTAACTGTAGTGTAACTGAGTGGTCTTTAGGTATATTTACTACATTTGTTAAAGGGACCGATTTTGGGAAAAAATACATATATGTGTTTATATATATGCAAAGAATATATTTTAAGAGACTAAATCTAAATTGTTCCCAAAACAAAAAAGAAATGATAATTATGTGGCATGTTAGAGATGTTAACTAATGCTATTGTGGTAATCATATCACAGTATATAAATATATCAAATCAACACACTGTACACCTTAAACTTATATACAATGTTATGTATCAATTATATCTCAATTTAAAAAAGAAAATAGTTAATATACCTAAAGACTATTCAGTTATACTATAGAGTGTGTGTGTGTAAAGAGTTGGGGGAGAAAGAGAGAGTTAGTTTTGTCTGGTCTAATATACTATTTCATAACCCAAATGTCCTTTTATTCTTTAATGTAATAATATTTTTATGATGTCCCCTAAATTGATAGCCTATACATCTAAATTCATCTCACTGAGTTATTCACAGTATTTGCGCATTTAACAGAACAAAACACTAAGCTGGTGGACTTGAAGCTGAAGAAGCTCCTAGAAGTTCAGCCACAGGTGGCAAATTCACTCTCCAGTACATCTCAGAAAACTATAACTGAGAGCTCAGAGCAAGACATTAAGGTAAATCTTGTTCAAAATATTTGGCTTGGTATCTGTGTGTTCTGGTTTCCACTGGTACTTTATAATCCTAAAATCAATTTCTTACTAAATTCTTCACATTAAGATATAAACTTTTTATTAACTAGCCAATAAATTAAATATTAATATGGCAATCAGTGAATAATCAGATAAACTTTTTCAGATAAATTACTACTTTATATTAGTAAAAGTAGAAACTATTCTTGACTTCTATATGTATTTATATTTTTCTAAGAAGAATATTGCTAGAAGTCAAGCATATTTTTCTATCATACTCAACCTTCAGCCTGTTTAGATTAATGTTAATTAACACCTGAAGATGGTATGTGATAGAATATAAATTTTTAAAAACTTGCATGTGTTTTGTACCAATATAAATCTTACCTTTTATAGGATTTTAGGCAAATTGTCACATTGTTGTTGTTAATTATTTTATTATTATTAATATTATTTGGACTATTCATATTATCCCCATTCAAGCCTTATCCCGTTTTCCTCTCATTGTATCATTAATATTTTTTTAGCTTTAGGGTACTTTTAGTCTTGTATAACTTTTCACCCACCTGCGGACTATGGGGACTGCCCTGCTGACTGAAAGGATTTCCTTCCCCTGACACAGAGATGCTTTGAAGTCCCAAAACAATGACTTTCATTGCTTTTCCCGTATACTGTCGGTTTCTATAAATTGGTGATGAAAGTGTGTGGCAGCACCAGAGGACTTTTGGTCTCTATCTTTGAACAAAAGAAAGCCTGGATCAGGTCTGATTTTTTGCGTTCAATTTAGCTTTCTGCAGTGGATTTAATGCAGAATGAAGCTGGCCTAAGAATAATACAATGGATTGAAAAGGCTAACTGAATTAGCGGGTTTAGAGGAATACATTTGTAAAGTGGCAGAAGTCCCTAGTCATAAAAAGGTTTCTTAAGATAGGATTTGCTAGCTAATCGCACTGATATTTTAGCATGTTGCCAGGCCTCAAAAAATTTAACCCTATTTGTTTATTTTGGTAAAGACTTGAGTTTTAGACTATTGGAAAGTTATTATAACAGTAGAATATACACTTTTCTAAACAAACAAACAGATGAAAGCCAAAATTGTTTCTGTTCTAACTACATAGCATATTATAAGCATAATACTAATAATAAATATATAACTTTTAAAAAATAAAGTAGAGGTATTTTCATTCTTAAGATTTAATTATTTAAATAGATGAAATTGGTTTTGCTTTGAAAAAAGATCTCATGTAGTAATTTTTAAAGTTATTCCAACAAAAGGTGTGCTTAAACAGCTTGTCTTTGTATGGATCTTTTTAGTTAAGATTTTTTAAATGGTGCTTATAAAGAACGTATAGAGTCCATCTGTTCTCTCGAAGCTTTCAGCATTGATTTGGGGTTTTATTTTTTTAATAAAATGCAGTTTACACGTTTATAAATGAGGCATTCTGTGTTTGTGGAAAAGGATAAACTGTTACCTTCCCTTGAGGATTCTGTATCCCAGGCCTCCTTGAGGCTAGAGAATAGGCCATTGGAGGACTCCCTCATTACCAATTGTCTCAATGCAGAGGAAGGGCAAAGTCTTGGTAGCTTTTGATAACCAGTTTCAGCATTCAGCAGGCTTAGCTATTAGTCATGCATCTTAGCCTTTCCCTATTTACTTTCAAAACACTTAATAAAAATAATAAAAGATTAGGTATAAAATGAAATATTTGTTTGGTACACAGCATCTCGGTATCTGCAGCTTCCACACACTGCAGTGGTTCAGTCTTCTGGGATATTTCTTGTTGATAGAACCATTTGAATTTGTTACCAGTATTAACATAGGAAGCTCTGGAAAAGATAATTGTAGTTTCTTTAGCTGTAAAGGGCTTACTTACAAATCTGGCTATGGAAAGTTATAGCTGATGAAATGCAGTTCAGTGGGGTAGTATTATAATCCTACCTTTTAGCCTTCATTCAGTATTAGTGGTTTATCTCAATGGGCATAAAATTAGAAACTAGTTCTTCTTGTCATACAAGTCGGTGGGGCTGGGCAGAATAGTGGGGAGAACAGACAGAGGACACATGGCTTTTTAGTGATACATATCATCAGGAGAAGACACAGGGGTTCCCAGTGTCTGATGAATCAAAGTCATTAAGAGTGATCCTCCATTTAAACTATGTCTCCCGAAGTTTTTGGTTACAGGTAACAACTTGCAGTTGAGCTATTTAGAGCTCTTTAAATCCTTTTTCTTTCAAAAAGTTTCTAAATGACAGTATCTTAAATCAGTAAAAATTGTTTTAGTAATGTGCAATTTCATATGTTTTAGATCAGGGCCCTTTGACCATGTTTGTTTTACTTTTAGAATGGCACAGACGATCTCCGGGCTGAGCGATTACAAAAAGCAACAGAACGATTTAGAAATCCCGTTGTGTTCAGCAAGGATTCTACAGTCAGAAAAACTCAACTTCAATCTTTCAGTCAATATGTTGAGAATAGACCAGGTAGGTACACTTTTAAAAATGTTTTCCAATCTTATGATTTAACAGTATTTAGCTACATATATTAAAAAGCTGATAATGTAAATTCATATTTCAATACACAAATATCAAGCTTTATAATAATTTTACATGTCTTTCTCTTTTTTTAAGAGATAAAAAGGCAGAGATCAATACAGGAAGATACAAAGAAAGGAAATGAGGAGAAGGCAGCAATAACTGAAACTCAGAGGAAGCCATCAGAAGATGAAGTGCTTAATGTATATTAATTTTTTGTGTGGTTTCATGATTGCTGATAATTCCAAACTGTATGTGGAAATAGTGCCTTTATTTGTTAAAATGAGATGTTAGGTTTTTTAAGATGTCAATCTCCAGTGCATTCAAAGCAGAGTGAGAGGGGTGCACTGTTGAATTAGTCTGCAGTGTGGTGATAATTGTCAGATAAAAAAAAATGAATTTTTCAGAGTTCCACAGCCCCAGCTTCCTTGAGACATTTCCATCAGGGCACTTCCCATAAAGAGATTCCAGTATTGATCTACCGGGAGGATTTTAATTATTACAATAGCAGATACCGCAGAGCTGCAGTTAGAGGGAAAAGTCACATGAGACCTGCTAGAATTTCTCAGCCAACCCATTTTGTTGGCTTGGGTTAATGGGTGTTCAACCTTTCCATTATCCAGATCAGCCGTGAATTACTAGCTGAATGATGTTTGCATTAATATAATATATATGGTAATTTCTTCACTTAATTAACGGGGAGGTTCAGCTCAGTAGGGGTATGGGCTGATCATGTGTAAAATTGATTTGTGAGGGAAATATTTGATAGACCGCAGGGAGAAAGCTGCTTTTGATGGACAGCTGCAGGACAGAAGCAGGAAGAACAAGTTTTAACTTGAATTTTTGTCTGGAAGCATAGCTCTCTTTAATGGTGCTACTTTTTTTTTTTTAATTTTCTACTTTTTGTATAAATATTTTCATTCTTATTACTGTTGAAATAGTCTTTGTTGGATTTTAAAATCCTTGTAAATGCACCAAGAGTTACAAACTACATGTTAGGGCCCTAAAACTTCTCATTTTTAAGTTGTTATACTAAGACCTAGGTCTTATTAGTACAGAGAACAGTTCATTGGTATATCCTAGTGAAATATTTGGTATAATTTTCAAGTTGTAGAATACCTGAGTATACAATATGCTGATACTAAAGCAATCTGATTATAAACTTTGTTACATTTTTAATTAAATCAGTAAGCAAAAGCAATGAAGTTTTATGTTATCTTTCACTTCTGCTTTCTTATACCTTTGTTACCTATATTGTCTTTGCAAACCATTCAGTTTGTTTTGTCCCTCTTGGATGGGAATGAGAAAAGAAGAGTCCTTTTTGAAAGTGCTCTGCCGTTTGGCAGATAAGTACAAAAACCATTCACTGGATTATTCCAGATTTTAAAGTTACCACTAGCATTTCTTCTGTTGTTATAATTTTTCTGTTATATTTCATATTGAGATGGGAGAATATTTATTTGATGAATATTTTCAAAATACAGTGACTTGATGGATCAAACTATTCTGAGATATTATCAATTTTATAATTTCTTAAGATACTTCAATTTTAAGTTTGTCAACTACCAAAATCAATTTAATAACAAGCTGGTATAAATTGAGTTAATGTGTGAGTACAAATTATTTACCATTTCCAAAGATATATGTTGTGCATGTGGTTAGACTTGCTTATTGAGCATGAGAATTCCAAAATATGCTCATAAATAACATATTTCTTGATTTTGTTTCTTGTTAAGGAGTACTGACAGATAATTCCTAACGGCTTCTTAGAGATTAATAGGCTTCAGATAGGGAATGGATTTGACAGAAGAGGATTGTTCACATTTACTTCTCTGTATAAATAATGTTCCAAGTGCTGATGGCAGTAATGGTGGTAGTGAGAGTAATCACTTTAGTTCTTCAGTATTTCTCAGCTACTTAGGGAACATAACCCTAGAAATGTCACAAAATAAACAGGTATTCCAAAGGGAGCTATAATTAATCCGTTTGTAACTATACCATAGATAATAACTCTGCCCCCTAATGATTTAAATTTGTAATATGAAAATAAGAATTAAGGCTGTACTGGTACATTACAACAGAACGGCTACTCAGAACTACTAAGGATAATTTTTTTTTTTTTAATATGAATGGTTGTAAAAAGTAAAATTTCAAGTTGAAATCCAAATTTGGTTAAATGGAAGATTAACTAAATCAGCATATTAGTTGCCTTAGATCCTATGTAGCAAGGTTTGAAACCACCTGTCAAGTTAGAATTCACAGCTACAATAATTAGTAATACATCAACAGAATGACATGTTAAACTACAGAAGCCAGCTGGAGGAAAAACTGGAGATACTAGAAACTTCTCTTTTACCATTTTTAAAAAGCATTTTAAATAGTATAGTCACAAAGAAAACAAGAAACATCTTTAATTTTGTATATTTTGTAAGAAAAAATCTGATTTTTCAAGATAGATACTTAAAGAATCAGTTCCTTGATTCATAAAATTTCATTTTTGTATATTATACTTTTGAGTTAAAGATGTCATTTGTGTTTGTTTTGACAATCTCCAAGGGGAACATTGTCTTCTGTCCTTGTCCATGTTTAAATTACTTACTCAACGCTAAGGAGAATTTTTTCTAATTTAGTGTTAACTTTTTTAATCTGGTAAATCTAGTTGTTAAATTATAAATGTAATACTAAACAGCTGAGATTTTCTCCATTTACAAAAGTATTGCTATACATAATACATATGAAAATTCTTTGAATCACAGGGAGTGGCTTTTTGGTACTAAGGGTGATACTAAGGGTATATTTGGTTCTCTAGGTAAGTGCTTTACTAAGTGTTTGTAGAAAGGAAAAATGCAACTTACAAGTGATTTTTTTTTCCTTTCTGTTTGTTCTCGTTAACAGAAAGGGTTCAAAGACACCAGTCAGTATGTTGTAGGAGAATTGGCAGCACTAGAGAATGAGCAAAAGCAAATTGACACCCGTGCCGCGCTGGTGGAGAAGCGCCTTCGCTATCTCATGGACACAGGTACGGTGCCCAATTACACTGTAAACAGTTTTGGCAAATTGAGCGTTCACAAACTCTTATAGAGTTTTGGAAGTGTGAATCTTTGAAGCCTGAATGTTCAGCAGAACTGCCTTGAAAATAAAAAGGCTGCGATTTGCAGCCACCTCTCTGGGCCCTGGTGATAAGAGTGCCTTCATGGGAAGTGATAACTCGCCCTGATACCGTGTGAGCCAGCACTATTGAACAGTGTGCTCATCCATGCAGAGTTGGAATACACATCTGTGCCTCATTGATATGCCACTGCTTAAAAAAAAAGTAAGATCTTCACTGTTCTACTGATTCATTGGGAAAAAAAAAAGATTTGGCCAGCTAAAGCCATGTACTGCATGAAACAGAGCACTATGCATAGGGGACGGCTCCATGGACTAGATCACTGAAATTTGAGAATACTATCTGGTTACTGATGCTACACAATTTTTTTTTTCATGAGAACAGATTTTTAAAAGTCCGTAATACTTTGTGTCACAGTTGCACTTGAAAAGATTAAGGTATATAGGAAGGTTTGTAAAAATGGGTAGGGCAGCAAGTTAGCTCCTAACCAAAAGGTAGATTGGTATTTAATGCTGATTGCCAGTAGTGATTGAATAGATCTGGGTGCACAATAAGCCATTGAAAATAAACAATGCGTATGTTTACACACACACATTTCTTTAAAATACTGCTTCTACAAAAGGTAAAAATGAGAAATAAATTCAAATTATACCAAATTAAAAGTAAATTATATTTTTAAAAAATATAAAAATAGAGAAGAGTAGAAAATCCATTCCTTTAATTAAGTTAATTGCCTAAATTTTGTGGCAGTGTTAAAGTAGATTAATAAAGTAGTAAAGTAGATTATTAAATTAGTTGTAGTAGGTTAGGATTAGAGAGCTTTCCTGAAGTTTTGCCAAAAATATGTTTACAATTAAAGAACTCCCGCCCCCCCCCCCCAAAAATGGGATTTTTAAAAATGCCTATACTAGTGAAATCAGAACATATTGGAACTTTTGGCTTTATCTGGCCCATTGGGTTTCAAACTGACCTGTGGAGTCCTAAAACTTCTTCAGAGGCGCTTTAGGGCTGCTAAGGCAATAAGGGAGCAGAAAGCAGGCAGGCATCTGGATTTCTTACTTTACTCAAACAGAATAGCTCTGAGATATTTATTTGAAATAGCAGGCTTTTTGGAAGAGTTCATTTAAAGAAAAGTTCCTATTGCTTACAATTCAAAATTAGCAAAAAATAATTTTTTTTTTTTTAATTTTTGAAAACATTACTACCTTACCTTCTCATAGTACAGAAGTGACAGAAGCATAGGAGAAGCTGAACAACCTTGGACTAGAATACAGGTCATCTAAACCCCATCTTACAGGATCCTTCCTGCTACACCAAATTACCTGGAACACATTTGTCATTGCCTTAACTAGTTACATGTATGCTCAGTTTTATACATTTGTTTAGATTCAACAGGTATTCCATAAACCAATATATTGTTTCACATTTGCATTTTTTCCTTTGGTTTCTAAGGAATTTTGAAAATATAAGTTAGGTTAGTGATATAAAAAATGTAAATTCTAGGTAGCATAATTTCTGTAATACATTTTAAAATTATTGCCTTTAAATATTTTAAGGAAACTAATTTTTTTAACAAATTCTTTCAAGTTGACCACTTTGTGTTGGATAAAGTAGATGTTCCTATACAAGAAGCCTTGTGCCACAGAGAAAAAGCTAGAAATTCTGTTTTCTTCTCTTCATTCACACTTGGAACCTGATATATTGAGGGTTCTAACCAAAATAGACTCAAGTTCTCCTCCTCACCTCAAATATTACCAGTGAAGCTTTGAAACAGCCCCATTCCAACTATGGATCATTCAGAATCTGAAAGACAGGCATGGAGTAAAGATTGATTCTAGAATCCCTTCATTGTTTTATATTCTTTACTATGCAGGACAGATCTCATCTAGACTGGGTTTGCTACTGCAGATTTAGATTAAAATTGACTTGGTTCCCCAACTCGATAAGTTCCGAGAGTCACCCTGAACTGGATTGAACCTCCTCCAGCCCAAATAATGGTTTCCTAAGATGTGCTTAAAACCAAGTTAGTGTAGTAAGATATAAGAAATTAGAAAGGAAAAGCATGTACTCATCCTTTTCTTTTGGGGGTTCTAATAGTTCCAACTTTTTATTTGCTGTAGTAGTTAGTACCTTTTCTCTGGTATGTTAGAGTTTTCTATGTGCTTTCTGAATCTCAGCCTTAGAATTAAATAGAGCAGATAGTATCCATATTCATTTTGTTTGTTTGTTTACAGTAGAAAAGTTTCATTCGAAGGGAAAGTACGTTTCCAGATGTGGAAGTGGGCCTGAGCAAGAGAATTGTGGCTCAAAAGGCCAGTATCCATATCCATTACATAACCAAACTGAGGCTCAGATAGGGGACTCAGTTAAGATGTCCTAATTAGTAATGGCTGAATTAGGGCTTGAACCTGAGTTTTAGATTTTCTAGCTCTTGAGTCAGCCCTCTTTCCCATCTTATCTTCTTTATAGAACAAATATACTGTATCTGCTATTTCAGTTTTTATATATATGTAGATGCTGACTATATACAATTTTGATTGATTTGAAATTCACATATAAATTAACCATTTAAAGTATACAATTCAGCAGCATGTAGTATATTCATAGTGTTGTACAATCACTACCACTATTTCCATTGTTTTTCATCACCCTAAACAGGAACTCTGTACTCATAAGTGCAATCTAACAATAGTTGACCTTTTGTGTCTGGCTTTTTTCACTTAACATGTTTTTAAGGTTCATCTATGCTATAACATGTACCACTACTTCATTCCTTTTTATGATTGAAACATGTGCCACATTTTATTT
Organism: Rousettus aegyptiacus; assembly: GCF_014176215.1. Classification (NCBI taxonomy): domain Eukaryota; kingdom Metazoa; phylum Chordata; class Mammalia; order Chiroptera; family Pteropodidae; genus Rousettus; species Rousettus aegyptiacus. The sequence continues at coordinate 39,961,344 of NW_023416310.1, forward strand.
ATTCATTCATCCTTTGAGGGACATTTGGGTTGTTTTCAACTTCTGGCTACTGTGAACATTTGTGTACAAACATTTCTTTGAATCTCTTTTTTCAGTTCTTTGGGGTATATCCCTAGAGTTGGAATTGCTAGCTCACAAATTCTTTAACTTTTTGAGGAACTATACTCCGTTTTAAATGAGTTGTAAAGTATATTTAGAAGGTGATCTCGTGGAATTGAGAATGCATTCCCCCCTTCAAAAAAAAAAAAGTATTCTTATAAGCATACACAGTCTTGATAAACTCACAAAAACCTATTTATTTAAAATATAACTAAAAGATGAATAGTTTTCCTAGATTTGAGTCCTTGGTTCTCAGAGCTTGAGCAGCTCTGGATTTTAAGCACCAGCCCCTTTGACATTGAAGCTCTGGCACCCTGAGGGGTTGGTGGTAGAGCCTGGATGCACTGCTGGGCATTTCTCTTGGTATGTTGGAGAAAGCTCTAGCAAGCAAAGAGCAAAGGAATGTAAGAAAGAGTTTCAGTGGGCCCTACAGCCAGATGGGAATGTGCCATAGATGAAAACGGCAGTGGAGGAGGAAGAGCTCAAGGAGTTTCAACATCCATTTGGGGGAAGGACATCTGTGGCAGAGGCAGATCAGTGTGGGGATTTTTACTTTCCAAACTGAGTAATCTTAAATCAGTGATAGTCTAAATACTAAATAATAGTATTGTGTGAGTGAATGTGTGTATGTGTGTGTGTGTGTGTGTGTGTGTGTGTGTGTGTGTGTGTGTCTGTATTTTCTGTCATCCCACCTTGGGGTCTGTAAAATCCTTATGCAAATACTAGATAATTTTTTTCCATCAGCTCATAATGTTTTTTGTTTTGTTTGTTTTGTTTTTATTTGTTTGGTAATTGCTGCAGAAAACAAACTTTACATTTCTAGCTCCTAAAGTTTGTAATGGTTACTTCATTGGGAACCGTAAAATGTATTAAGAACATTTATATGTTCTAAGCTAATATTTTGTATGTAAGTATTGCGCTAATGAATCCATACCAGCAATGTTGTAATCCTTGAAAAAAAATGGAGTTTAGAATAGAAATGTGAATTGGCCCTTTTACTAAAGTGCTGCAGACAGTGTTACTGTAATTAATGGTATTCATTTTCCATTCCCAATCTG